>NC_071531.1:28467658-28505158 GCF_026979565.1 Vidua chalybeata | reverse complement strand
TTTCTGGTGGGAGTTTTTTCACAAAAGGCACATTATTTCTGCTGAGATTTGCAATGCCAATTTGTTTAATTATGCCTGAGGTTTCACCCATGATTCTGTGAGAATCTTCACAAAAAATGGGAGGAGGGAGCAGGAGGAGGAGGAAGGGGGAAAGCCCCAGCTTACCTTCTTGAGAGAAAAGAACAAACCAACTGAATAATTTAAATATAGGTGCTAATATATTTTCCCCAAGCCAGTTTGTTCCAGGCACTAGAAGAAAACAAGCTGGTGAGGGCTTTTGTGTTTTTTCCTCTGAATAATCTGACAGATGTGATAGGTAAAGTATCAGGGCTAAGCAGGCAAAAATGTTACTGTAAACCCTGGTGGCAATATATCTTCTGCAAGTAGAGCTAAGTTCCTCAGCTGTAGCTGAATATTTTTTGAAGAGCAGAGTTGGTTTTATGAAGAGGAAGTATGAAGCTGAGCATATCTGATCTGAGGTTTGGAATTAATCAATTCAAGATCAACTTCCCTATGCCGTCTTTCACCCATTTTTTTGTCTATAAGTGAATGCTTGGGTCACGCAGTTTGGGACAGGCTAGGTTATTTCTTTTCCTTTCTTTTTTTTTTTTCTTTTTTACCTTTTTTTTTTTTTTTAATAAACTCAATACTTTTAAAAGTGCTGGAACTTTAAGGAAGAGCAGAAACAAAAGGTAAAGCAATAGATCGTGACTACATAAATATATACAAGTTGAGATGATGTCCCTTGCACACAGGTAAAGCAGCTCCATGTGCTGAGCAGAACTCCCAGTCTGTTGGCTCCATAGGCTAGGAGCAAAGCTGGAAAGAGTAGGACAAGTTCATTTCTCCATTATTGCATTGCAAATAATTTCTCAACCAATGCAACCACTCTGGCTTTTCACATCTCATCTGGCCTTACCAGAGGCTGCAAGATTATGATAGTAGCTAGGACATTAGAAACAGTGTAAGGAAATTACTACAGATTTTTCTCCTTTCAAAAAAGCCTCCAAATATAGAGGCCCTCATATAGAGGTGCTCATAGAGCACCTTCCAGTGCAAAATTTAATGGTCTTTTTATCCTGACATTGAGGTTGCTCAAGGACCTCATTATCCCAAAGGAGCAAATTCAAATTACTCTTCTTGTCCTATGGTCCAGAAGGAAGTCTGAAATATCCAGGGAGTGATCTGAAGTTGTACCACCATCCAATGCCTTGAAAGACTCCTTTCAGCAACATTAGGTTTTTATGCTAATCTGCCAGGCTTTCCTCATTATCACATTTACATTTTCATAGCCATACCTGCTGTTTCCTTCTTTTCTTTCTCCGGTGACAAAGACCCCAGCAAAGCAAAGCCACTGCACATAAAGAATTGAAAACAAATCTAACAGTCATTAAGGACAGCAGTGTGGTGATTTTAGTGCCCATCCACTCATTTAATGCAAGATTCTAAATAAGCACCGTGGTGTAGCTTTCAGTCACAGTCAGCAATGGGCCAAAAATGAACTGTGAATTCAACACCCTTCTAACCTTGGGCAGGGGAAGGCCACACAGACATGCAAATACTTTGGGTATAGAACAATATCTTTCCAGTTCCTGGTTGACCATGACCCAAATGTCATGTTACCCATTTCATGTACTCAGAAACGTGTTCAATCTCAGTAAGGCATTCCATTCAAGTTCCATTCAAAAATCTGGCCTTTCCAGGGCACAGAGTCCCCAGACCAAACCTCAAGCCCTCGTCTGACAACATCCTCAAGCCATGTTCAAACCTGAGTAATAATCTGAGCCAGAAATGAAACAGAAGCAGAGTCAGTCCCCTGGAGGTAAAAAGCTCCTTGACACCTTATTAGACAGGCCTCGATCAAATTTGGCTCACTTTGATAATTTTTTGCCAATCTCTTGTGCTTGAGAAGAATTCTTTTGCCCCAAAGGCAAAGGGAGGCAGAAGAGAGAGGACGAGCTTTCACCTGTTTGTTCTTTATTTGTAGCAATAATTCATATTTCTGAAAGCATGTATTGCTAAGAAAAAGGGACCATTTTCAGTGGTCATAAAATGATGCTTTTACTCCTCCTTAATGTGACTTTTCAGGAAGAAAAAAATTTTGAGTATAAATAAGGAGCAGCTATTCAAGACATTTTTATTTATTAATAGTTAGATTCTTTCTCTAAAAAAAACAACACAAAACCCTCCATAGCACCTTGATTGCATTACAACTTCATATTTGCCTGCATAAATAAACCTGATGTTTTACTGCAAGAGAGGCAGCTATTTTAAAGATGGCAAAATGTCAGCTCTTGGATGGTTGGTTTCATTTAACAGGGCTCCACATGAATTTATGAACTGTTCCATAACATCTTCTCCCTGCACCAAATGGCAGACTTTGGGCAGAAACCCAATGTATGTTTAGCTAATGTATAACAAACAGAGTATTTACATAGTCAGTGGACTCTATTAGGTATTAAGAATGGTCTCTTTCTAAATTTACTGTTAATTCCCTTCCGCAACAACCTAACCAAAGTGCTCGCTTCTCAGAGAAGGCTAAGAAAATGTGCATTTACTCACATGTGTGTATAGGTCTTTTCTTTCATTTTAAAATGTCTTTAACAAAACTTCTGACAGTTATTTTCTTTTGCTGCAAGAGTGAGAATGTAGTTTAAGATATTGTTTCCTGACTTTAAAGGTGCCTTGTGGTTTTTAAGGATATTTCAGCAGCTAAAGAAATTCTACTGCAGACACAATGTACCAGTTCATTTCTTAAGCAATAAATGGCAAGCAGGGTGGTGCTGAATAAGCATGCTTATATGGAATTTTTCTTTGAAAAGACCACTAGTTAGGCCCTATAACACTTCAGTTGATATTTCCACAGTGCAAACACGATAGTGGAAATTAAGTTGCCCCAGCAAATTCAGTTTAGGAGAAATTTGTTATGAATAAAATGCTGCTGCTGGCCTTAGAACATTGAATTTACCCACCAAATAATATCTTAGAAATACCACTTCAGAAGAAATCAGCTCTAAATAATTGATAAATTTGGTTTGTTTAGAAACCTTTTGACCCCTGTAATAGAAAGTAAAAACACATTTCAGTTATTAAAGTCACATATATTCCCTCTGGTAGGGGAAGCTTTTAATTTTAAGCTGGTCTCTGTTGGGGCCATTTGATAAAGCTTGGAAAAACCTTTTCAACTGCTGCTGGTGGATTTGGGTCAGCTTCCCTTGGGAAAATGGCAAAAGATAAATTTGTAGCTTTTCATAACACATAAGAAAACTTCAGAGATTTTAAACATCAAGAACTATTGGAACTGAAAGACAGAGTTTCTCTTTTGTTTCTCCCCCTCCTCCTCCTCCTGCTCCTCTTCTCTTTTATTTCCAAAAAGAACTTTAAATTCTCTTGTTGTTTTATTTTTTTTTTCACTATGGAGGTTATAAAGTTTTGACCTCTCTAACTACACTACCAGTGGTCCTTATTAGCGTAAGATTTATTTTGAGATAGAAATACCATTATGCAGTTTTTGTTTTTTAATGGAGCCATTTCATTCTGCTAGTTTAAAAGCCAAGAGCAAAATAAAAACCCTCTATCACTCTTTCTTTTTAATGCATTTCTTAAACTTTGCTTTAGTCACTCTTACCAGATCTTTATGTCCACAAATATAAGTCAGTCTCATTTCCCCAGGACAGTAATCACAGTTTATGAATGAGGGCACTGATTCTACTGGGATTGCCAAAATGTACCTGACATTACTGCACTGCTGTTCCACAACAGGGAAATAAACAGGGGTGAAGGAGAAGAAACATACTTAATATTTATGAAAACAAGAAGACATAATAACAGCCAATGGTCAAATATTTAAGTAGCCACTTCTGCATAAAGCAAATACAGGCAACAAGGCATATTGTGCTGCTCCCTGAATCTCTGATTTGCAGACATCCCTGCCTATATTTGCAAAGGTTGCTGCCATTCTTTGTCCCTTCAGGAGCTGCCTCCAAGAAGCAACATTTGCTGACTTTGTGGGGAACATCCATTTCTATGCATTCATCTGAGACTACCAAATTCACTTCGTATCAACTACTGAAGGGCTGTAACTTAACAGAAACAACCATCTTTTTCTGATAGCCTGGCCTGAACAAGAGCAAGCACCCTAGAGGATAAAATCTGTGTCTTTTCTTACAGACTCTAAAATGATTCAGCCTCTCTTCCCTGTTGTCATTAAGACTAAAGTATGGTTCCCTGGAATATATTTGTGAGCACAGTGAGAATCTGGAGTGGTAGACGGCTCTGGCAAGGTGAGTTCCTCTTCCTGAATTTCATGGTGAATGAAGTATTGGCACTTTTGAAACTACAGAGCAGCTGAATTTTTTGATAACTGGACAAGTCCCTGAAAATTTTGCTTACCTACAGCCTGTTAAGAGTGCTCAGCAACAAATGGGTAGAAGCAAAGCTTTTCTCCTGACATCTGGCCTTTCTTGAGCAGCCAGTTCTTTCTTTTTGACTTTTCATGCTTGGTTGCTATTCCCAGTGTAAGACACTGTTGCATGGATGCAGTGGTAAATTATTAAAAGGGTCACTACCAGGTATTCATTCATGCAATCACAAATTATGTGTTCATGTACGTCTGCCTATTCTTGGCAAGTGCAGCTCCTCTGTGAGTACTTTAGCAATTCAAACACCTGCATTATTTTGGTACATTAGAGCTGTTATTCAAAGAGTTGCACCTACACCCCATTAGCACCCTCAGAGGGAGGCCAACTCTTGGTAATTTATGTTGTGGAGGGATTGCCACCTTGGACAAGAAAGATGACATGCAGAAAGCTAGGCTGTGATTTTACAGCCACACTATTCCAGCTTCTCAAATAAACACACACAACACACATCTTCATGGTCACTTGGTCCACTTGGATGAGTGAAAGGGGGTTCTTTGTGTTTACTGGGCACTCAGTGTTCACACAGGAAATAGTTGAGCAGCCGCCAGTATTTAAAAAGGTGACAGCCTGGAGTATTTCATGGTGTTTTTCTTGTACAGGAATGTCTTGGAAGGATGTGACATTTTGAATTGGAAAATTTCTTTTAATTTTTAAGGTGTTTTTTTTTTTTTTTCCTGTTGATACACTTTACCTGATGTCTAATCTTCTGTTTGCACCAAATTAGTGTAGGCTGTTCAACACCATTTATGTCAGAGAGTTTCACAACTCAGCACATACTCTAACACAAAGGCAATGCTAGCTAATAGTACATGTTGTCCTGCAGTTTTCACCTGGTTGCACTTGATCTCCTAGAAATATAGATTACTTCTTTAATTTGTCTTTTCTTTGGCTTTCGCTCATGCTACAAGCAGTTTGTGTAGTATCTCTGCTTCTACTCTTTCTCTGTTCCTTGAACTTTTTCTTCATCTGCATTCTTTCTTTTTTTTTTTTTTCTAGTTCTTCCTCCATTCTTCTTGTGTCTCTTCCACCCACCTTATCATAACCTCCAGCTCACAGACAACTGCTGGATGATTCCCTTCCACTGCTTGTCTCATATTTCAGTAGGCTGACTCTTCCCACCTACTGCAGCACACAAACTACTGCTGGCTAATTCCTCGCCCCTAACGATTGCTAGCAGTACCTTCCCACGCATATGCACCGGCACATATTCACCTGCTAGAAGCCTCTTTATGCCTTTCATCATCTGACACACTCAAATTAAGCCTGTTTCTGGCCAAAACAATTGGATGTTTACACCAGTTACAGAGGAAAGGGCCAGCATGTGCAAATTGTGATTGTTTCAGTTACTTTACAGTTACTGCAAGTGATTAGCTAGAAGAAAAATCACCAGGTAAGCAAGCATACTGAAATATTTTTAAGTTTATACGGAGCTTAAAACATGAGCACAAGCTTTTTCAAACTGATTGCCCAATAGCAAAATGTCTCCAGTCACAAGCAAGTGGAAATATGCTCTGTTGGGAGGGGAAAAAAAAAAGAATCTCGCAATTATTTCTGTCAACAAGCAGTTCTTCCAGAATACATAAGGAAGAAAAGCCCATCTGTAGTGTCTGACCATAGTGAAATTTGGAAACCATTTTACAGAAACCTTTTCAAAAGGCAAAAAGCAGTGGAAATAAAGTGATATCATTAAGAATAGAAAACTTTGAGTATATTTACATATTTAACATACATAGTGTCTTCTCCAAGACAAATTTTTCAGAGTACCTGTCTATTGAGCAGAAAAAGAAAAAGGCCACAGTAAAATAATAAGTCCAGCACACGGCTGACCATTTTCCACACAAATTAATTGCAAATGAAAACACAAAACAGATCTGACTTTTCAGTGCTAGAAGAGGGTAACTGCAGCTGAATATTTACCAGAGAAGGCAAAATTATCCATAGGATAAAAATATTGTAACACCATAATAACAAAGCAAGCACTTTGACACTGTGTAAAGAACACCACTGTGTCTTTATTGCTAAAGACAAGAAATCAGGGATGGTTGCATTATCCCTCATTCTTCTCTATGTAATTAGAAAATAGAATCCGAGATGCTTTACCAAAAATAAAACATGCAACAACAAAATCAGCAGTAAATACTGTAAAGTAAGTGCAAACAAAGCACTGAAACCTCATGAGATGCATGATCATGTCAGCCTAGTGTAGGAACAGATTTATTTGAATCAAACTGGAAGGATTACCTCTTGTAATGATTATTTCTTGAGTATTTTTTAAATTGAGCTATTGAACAGCCCATTGATGCAACAATGTAATGACACATTGAAAATCACAGTTTGCTCATCACAGGATTCCAGATGAGTTAATAGCAGATAATTGCACAAATTTTGCAAGCACGTCATTTCAACAGTTCTCTTTGATATTTCAATTTAAGTGCACCTTATAAACTCTGGCTATGTACAGCCAAGTGTACCAGAAAGACACTTTTCCCAAAGAGAAATGAACTTAAAACAACAAGATAAAAACAAGCCAAAATTCAAAAATCCAACCAAAAAGCCTACATTTTCTAGGTTAGAACATCTTGATCACAGAGGCATAAATGTTGGTGTCAAAACAAGTTATCTGAATAAAAGGTTTTTGAGCCTAAGTTAGCTTCAAAAGAAAATATACCTAAAGTGGAAACAAGCAAACATGGGGACAAAAATGCCATAAGTTCTCTGCATTAGCAGCAGAACTACTGCCAGGAGTTACATCACCAGCACCAAGCCCATATGCCATCACTGTTTGTGATACTGGTGAAATGAAAGCTTTTAAAGAACACTCAGCTGGATAATACCACTCTGCTTTTTGAGGTAAGACAGATGCAGCCTTCTATGTCTCACTAACTTTGCCTCCTGGATGGAAGGGAGAAAACAATTTTGAGGCATAATGCATTGTGTCCTAAATTAAACACATAAAACAAGTTTACCTTCAGCTGGGTAAAGCTCACTCAAACTCACCAGCCATGCCATAAAACAAAGGAACACACAAACACAGGTGCACACACTGCATCAGAATGCAAATTTGCTTCGACAACTGCATCTGCCATAGGAAAATGAATTGTTTGGGGAAAGAAAGAGACCAGATGATTTGAACAGCAGTTACTGACAGTTGTCCTAAGTTCCACCTGAGACATTTCCATTCATGTGTGTGTTATGAATAAGTGTCACAAGTTGGTAATGTCTTCATTTCAGCTCGTTTCATTACCTGCATTTCATTTCCAGAAGAGTGGTGATACAGATCTCATGTTATCTATCCACTCCAATTATAAAATTGATTTCTGCCCTCTGTAGATCCACAGAGAGGCTGAACAATCCTCCAAGAAGAACTGCTTTCTGAGCTTCTGCCCTGGTGCCAGTGTGTCCAGCTTTATGTCTTTTTGGCTGGTGGTAAGAAGTGGGGTAATCATCAGAGCCCCAGTTTGTCTGCTAAACGCGGTGCTGCCGAGTGTGTGACACGTGCTGCCGAGTGTTGGCGTGGCTGTGGAGTTGCAGCACATTCTTAGCCCTTTCCCTGCTGAAACTAAATAGCAATTTGGAGGAGGCATGTTCCCACAAGGCTTGGCACAATGCTCAGTGCCTCCCTATGCTGCAGAAGACCATCTGAGCTGGAACTCTTACATGCATTTAGCCATTAGAAATTTGGCTCACATTTTTGCATTACCAATAACCTCACTAGAAAGCTACCATAATAAAGGACGAAGAAGCTAGTCCATTTTTTCAAATATAGATATTGGGACCTTTATATCACACTAGTAAAGATTTCTCCATTAGGTTAAAAACATTTTTAGCTTTGTGCATGAGTCTTTGAACTGCTGCTGTTCTGGAGGTAGCTGAAGGGAAGTTAGCAAGAACAATGTCGACTTTACCCATCAGTTTCCAAGCTCCTGAGAGCATATTTCATTTCAGAAACCCATAAGAGAGTTCAAAAAAATCTCAGAATTCTAATATCAGGAGAAATTCTGAAAGCAAAATATTGCTGATCTCTGAATTGTTTTAAAACTAAAGTCTCAAATGCCTCTAAATTAGGCATCTATTTTTCATACAACTCTTGCCATGAAAAGTTTTGATTGAAGCTGAATATGGTTCTCTTGATATGTGTATGTGTGTATGGAGCGCAGGGTTCATCTCAGAATCTGATAATTGTAATCCACACCTGAGCACAGTGTTCAGCATACGTCTATGTTAAATTATGAAGAAGCAAATTCTGGATTTTCATTCCAGAACAAAGAACATTATTCTGCAAAGTCTTGTACAAGATCTCTTTGCATAAGAAGCAAAATATTAGGAATGTGCAACACCTTCAGTGACTTAATTCACAATCTACACTAATGACATGGATTGTGCGGCTTTTAGGTAGTTATTGAATATGCTTAAATCCTGTAATTTTTAAACAAAGGAATGACATACATGACCTATGATTGACTTTAATGGATAGCACACACTATTTCTGAGCATAAGAACATATGAGATTCCAGGTTCACAAACTGCTAGTTGAAAATAGTTACTTGGACTGTAAAATCAAATGTGTAAGACTAAAATATCAGCCTTTTGGTTGTATGTGCTAACCTTCCCCTACCCTCTGAACAGTCCACCCTGAATACTGATTTAAAGAGGATCAATTGGAAAAGGTAGTATGATCATATATAACACATATTTGCACCAGAATATATTCATGTAAAAGAGGCTAAATCAGGGTTCAGAGGCGTTTCTTAACTCTCAAGTACTAGCTCTTGCAGCCGCAGGAAACTTAATTTAAAGATAACTCTTCTGGGAGTTATTTTACACTCCTTCTTATTTCTGGCATCAGAAGTTACACATGAATCTTGAACCTGCTGCATTGCAGTGCAGGATGCTATTGCTAGAATTGTTGAGAACTTTAAGTGTATAGATGCACATTAGCTGAGAAAGGGGTGTGTGTGTTTATGTGTGTGTGTGAATGAGGAAAGCATCTTGAGTCTACAGTGTCAAGAAGTTTGTACTGTTACCCCTTAAGCTAAGTATTTTAGGGATGGTTTGGGATGGAAACTGCTCAGTTTGGAATTTTTTTGTAATGTAAGACCACAGACTCAACCTCTTCTTCACCTACTTTTCCATTTTCTTGTCTTTGACTGGTTCAATCTGTGTCTCTTGGTGTTGGCAGTGTCAGTGTGAGTTTGGCCTGCTCCCTGAAGTCTACTAATGTTTTCCCAAGAGATAAAAATAAGAGAAGGGTAATGACAATTTTTTGTCACTTTGCATCCTAAATGGAATTTTATGGGACAAAGAGAAGAGACTTCTGTGGCCCAAAGGGATTTCCTCTGCTGAATACCAAACACCTTCTACAAACAACAGAAATGTGAGAGATTCTCAAAATAAAAGGTCACAGGGATTTTCTGTAATAGAAAGGCTTTAACAACAGGGTGTTGTTACCAGCTGCCCTTCCAGTGAATCAGGGAAAATCTTGGTGAAGGACTTCCTCAATATGTTTTTCTGTAATTCAAGGAGCTACTAATTTGAGGGATAGTCATTGGAGTTGTCAGAGTTTGAGTCAGGGACCATGATGTACATTTAGGAGCAGCCCTGAATACAGGGAAGGGAAATGAAAAAGGATTCACAGCAGAAAGGGAGATGACCATTCTACCTGGACAGCTTGGTGACAGCCTGTACAGACTTGCTCTGCTGAGGTAACATCCATGTGAGGTACAGAGGAAGAGCATTTGTTTGATTTCTGTGAAGAGCCCAGCTTCCTTATGAGAAGGGCAGGGGAAGAGTATGGCTGGCTAATGATTTCAGACTGCCTGAGGCAGTGAGTGGCCTGGCAGCTGTAGAGAAAAGCAACTCTTTCTCTGCCCACCCACCATTTGAAGTCATGTTATAAACAGTTCTTTATGACCAAATTTGGCTTGGAACACAATCAAGGATGACCAAGACAGGTCAAAAGGTGTTGTGACCATCCTTGCACCTCGCTAGGTATCCACAGAAATGGGAGCTGCCTACTTCTGTGGTTGGAAAGAAACAAGACTAACAGTTCAGTCAGGGCTACCACCCACTCCAGAAGTTTGTGTGCCTTGAGGGGTTACTAGCACACATGGATTTAGAATAATATCAAGTATTTCAGCATGTGGAGAACATACTGAGTTCTCCACATTCTCTTCTGTCCTTTCTCCACTACCCCTGGCTTCTAGCAGTCATCCACATATGGCCATCGCCTCTGTCTTCCCCCACCCACTCCTCTCCCTTGGACTCACAAGCTCCATTTCTTCACTCTGGTCATAATTGCTTTATTTCTTTTCTGATCTGAGTACAGAAAAGCATAGGAAGAGAGACAGCACTTGAACCCCATCCATTTTCAGAACAAAGAATCTGACTTTGAGATATGAAGAAACTGGAGCAAAGGGCCCCTCTCCCCCCACAGAGGGTCAGGGGAGGGGGATGTGGCACATTTGTCTGTGCTTAGGACATATCATGAACACAGTGAGGTCTGTTGGTCAGTCCAATAATATTAAAAGACAATGATAACTAATAGGGACTTTGAATATTCAGTGGTATGAGAGTAACCTTGCCTTTTTATGTGTCCTTCCATAGATAAAAAGAAGCAAAATTGTTGGGATGGCTAGGATTTCAAAATATTACTTCATAATAAGCACAAAACACATCTTAAAGCACATATTATGGGTCCAGAAGAACACATCTTTCAGTCTTGAAGAAGTATTTAAACTACCCTGGCAGATGAAGGTAAGAAAACATTAATTTCAGCTAGTCTTTCTTTGATACATGCCAATGAGTACAGAAATGCGAAAATGAAACAACTTGAGAATGTGTAGTTCAAATTATATATGAAAATCATCCATTCAAAGTGTGGATTTAATCATTTTTGTCTTAGTCAGCTCATTCTTTCAATCACCCATTTCCCATTCCAGGTTACAATACTTACACTGTAGTGTAGATTACTATAATTAACAGGTTAAATGCATGAAAACAGTTTTTTCCCCTTGATGTGCCTTTGGATCTTTTATTTTTGCAAGCAGTTATACTGTAGAGTCACTTCCTATGAAAGAGAAACTACTGCCATGGGGTTTCTTAATGCTGCTTATGTTCTTTTCTTTCCCTCCAGTAATAACAGTAAGAAATTATTGTCTGTAAATAAAATAATATAATGGAGAGCACATATCAGGAGAAGTATGTTAAAAGCTGCATGTATAACATCCATAGGTACAGACCACTTATATTGATGAAGTAGCCAATGTTGGATTTTATTAAGATGCAATGAGAAACTTTCTAATCTCATTGTATAGAGCAGTCCTTTTCTGATCCAAATGAACCCCTTCAGTTAGCATGCAATATAATTCCACAGAATAAGAAAGAAAATAGTCTATAAATGTCTTTTGTGCTGTGATATTTACAGCAAGTTTCAACATTGTTCTTACTTTGTTTTCTCCACCAACAATTCTGTGTGGCATATCCGTAGATTTATTTATTTTTTAATCATATGTCCTGCTGGTTATAACATAACTTAATGTACCAGCTGCAATTAACAGACTGTCAAAGGATCAACTAACAAGTGCTGATAAGCTTCATTTAACTAATTTGAGGAGTGGAAGTTTGATTTTCTTTTTTTTTTTCCAGGAAGGTAGCTTGTTTCCTTATTTCCTGTCAAGTGAGCCAACTCCTGTGACCTGTAGTTAAAAGGGCCCTTTGTAATTAAGGCAGTGAGCCTCCAAGTGAACAGTTCTCACAGTAGGAGGGGGAGCAGGGGGAAGAAGAAGAAGAAAAAAGCAACAAGAAAAAAAAAGAGGATGCATGACACTGCTTAACTAACTAATCGGAGCTGAGCCAATCCATTTTCCTGCAGGCCACTCAGTGTAGCGTGCGCACGCAGAATCTCACCCTTCATTGGCTTCATGTCCATTTTATGGACCAGCGAGTCTATTAAGATCTTGGTGAGTGGCCCTATCCGAGGGCAGGGCTCTCTCTCCGCCTACCCATAGACTACCAGAAACTGATCAGCCGTGTTATATCAATAACGTTCTCACACCAGGTTGTGTAAATTGATCTTTTACAATTTCTCTCGGTGACAGTCTCTGTAACCAACAAGATAAATCATTCCTCCTGTGGCTTTTTTATTGATTGCTGAGACCTGTATAAAAATTACACTGCTCAAGCTGTGAAGTGAACATCCTCATAAAAGAAGACCTTCTATTTACAACCAAAATACGTTTGGTGCAGATCAAGCACAGATAGTAAATACCATCCCAACACTATAAGAGACCAGAATTAACTGAGATTCAAAGCACCAACAAAGTAACCCGCATAAACTTTTAAATGCGAATGGTGCACAACAACACCAAGAAAAACAAAAAAAAACCAAACTTGCAGGGTTATAAACTCTTGCTGAGGTAAAGGCAGTTGTAATAGCAAACCATCTGTTAAAAACAATGATGCAGAAGAAGCACAGCAACACAATCAGCCAGCTTTTTTTTTCTTTTCTTTTCTTTTTTTTTTTTTTTGCAATTGCTTGTACAAACACTAACACAAATTGCTTTTTGATATCCTTTTAGCATCCAAGCAAATATATATTTTTTTTAATGGAACTGTAATGTTTGAAGGCTTCTTACCTTTTCAGAAAAGAAATGATCTTCAACTTTGGAAGATCTGGCAGCTGTAATATCATTCTAGGGAAATTGATTTAAGCTGCTGTATAGTATTGGCTTTACTGTTTTATTAAAGTAAATAGTCTAATGATGTCTAACATAGGCAATCAAATGCATTTACAGTTTTTAGGCAGCATCAACTCTATAATGATTATATTCCTTCTATTTCATTCCATAATTTAAATTCTGGTAAAATAGTCTCTAATTTCCGTTGCTTTAATTATTTAAAACTTATGCTAATATTGTTTAGAGACAGTTTACAAGAGTGTCTTTTGAAACAGGTGGACTTAAACAGAGCAAAATTGTTAAATGTTAAATCATCAAGCATGATGAAAGAATTAGCAAGTGATTCAGAGGGCTGAAAACCAGATATGAAATACAAATTTCATTGTCTTACTGACTCAGTCTGTATTTTTTGGATAGGACACTTGTGAGCCAATACTTCAATTTATCCACCTGTAAAAAGTTATTACAGTATCTAGAGGAAATGTGTCATTTCTGTACCATGCTAAGTGAAATCAGTAGAGATACACCTAAGCTAGCCTTGTTCTCTGGGAAATTGTGAAGTTTAAATTAGTATTTGCAAAGTACTCTGAAAGACTTGATGGTGAGACTCAAAAATTATTCAAAAATGCAAGCTTTTGTTATTATGATTCTCTGACAAAAAAAAATGAAGGATGCATTCAAGTATTTCATGTTATCAGAAAACTGTGCAGCCATGATTAGTGCTACCAAGGAGAACACTGTACCAGGTAGTCTCTCAAAATTAAGAATGTTGTTAAAAGCATAGTTACCATGAGGTCCTAAAAGTTATTCTTTTTTTCTGTTGAAATCAAAACCTGTGGTTGATCTAAATACTTGTGATGCTGGAGAAAAGATAGAATTTTTTCTTTTTTTTAGATTGTGCACGTGTAACTAGACATTACATGTTTAGAACTGCTAAGTACTCAACTATGCTAAATTATTTTAAATGGCAAAACCATATGCTGTTTTTGCTGTTTAGAAATTGGTTGGTCAAAGAAACTTCAGAATAAAAATGTGCCTCGATCTGAAAATTCAGAGTATGAAAATAATTAACTTTTTGCTAGCACTATAAAACTCTACATAAATGACAGAAGCACTTCTTTATTTGCTTGCTGAGTAAGGTGATTTCCCCACTTAAATGAAAAGAAAGAAGGGAAGGAGTGTGTTGGACAAGGCGGGGTTGTAATAAATATGGTTAAGACTGGACTCTTCTTAGACTTCAGAATAAATTTTGCTGGTATTGTCCATTCACTTCTCTATTCTTCTTCAAAAGATATTGTCAAAGGGAGAGGGTTAAAACACTTTTTATTAGAAAAACTTGATTGGGAGAAGCCAGTTCAAGACTCAGAACCCAGACAAAGGGCCAGTGTGAACAAAGTGTGAGGATAGTGAAAGTAGTAAAATATAAAACTTATGTTTAAAGAACATATTTTGTCTGTATTTTGGAATACTTTGTCAAAATATGTGAATTATCCAAACCAGATTCTTCTGATTCATCTTTTCATTATTAGCTTTATTGATATGCTTCCCTTTGCATCTTAGTAGTGAACTGATGATGACAATACCAGTATTCTGGGGCATTGAGGGGTTTAGTTTGCTTCCTTTAGGCAAGAATGCAAAATAACTGGAGTTAATTTCTAGCAGCATCCTCTTGATTTCTCTTAATCCTGGACTGTGATGACTCTTCAAGCATCTCATTGGAAGCAATTGTGGGAAAAAGGCCATTCCCTTTTCAGCTGCTCTTCCAAACTCTAATGAGTTAACAATTGAAATACAGAAAGTTGCTTCAGAGGTCAGGAGAGTATATTCTACACAATGGTCACAGCATTTGAAACCATGACAGCACTATAAATTGACAAACTAAAGCAGAGCACTTGGTGGTCTGAAGTGGAGAAAAGAACATCAGCCAAGAGCAGTAAAAGACGAGCCATGAAACCACACAGAAAAAAAATGAGTGATTTTTTTCAGATCACCTTGTTAGAATTTAGTGTATCAGAGGTCAGATGAGTAGAACAATAATAAGGTCCAAGGTTGAATACCAGTGGGGAAGCTTAACCCAGGAGCTCCAGGTCAACCATAAGTGAATGAGGTAGAACAGTGAAACAGTAGTCACTCGGGAAGGGAACGCACAAAAGTCAGTGGGTTAAGGGGAGGAGCCCGACAGTTATCAATTAGACTAAGAGAAAGCCCAGGCTCGAGCACCTGGGATAGAAAAATAATCCCAGTGTGATGAAAGGAGATTTTCTCCTGTGCACAGCTCTTGTTCCTTGGTTTTCAGGTTTTGAGAAATTTGAAATGTGTAAAGCTAAAGATCTTAAATCTGTAACAGATAAGAAAACACTGGCCAGCTGGATGCATGTTTTATGTGTGTATGACAATGTTTTCATCCCACGCTGGACAGTCTGCTTGAGATAGAGGCACAAAAGTAAATTTCTTTTAAAAATATGAGCAAACATATACACACACAGGCAAATACAGATATGCACACATGTACACCACTGTGAAGGGGGTGTTTTTCAACTTCTTATTTTCTTCAGAAAAGTATAATTCACACCAATTTTATTTTTAACTTATGAGGAGGAATTTCTTTAGATTTGTGAAGAAAATTGCTTCAAGTGATAAGTATGGAATATTTAAGTGACATTTTACAATGTAAAATGTATATATATATATGGTTATGCAACTTCCTCTTCCGATGAACACGCATCACCTAATTTAGTAGGAATTTTGCCACTGATTTCATTGGAGCTAGAAAAGGCTCAAAATAAAGCAGATCATGTCTGATATCCCATAGTTCAGAGTACATTGAATATATGCAAGTAAAGCTAGCCATAACTATCCACTAATATGAACACGTTTTTCTGTTATACAGATTTCCATTTATGATTTTTATAAGATATGAACAACTGTGGTATTACCTTTGTGCATGTCTGTGGGAGTGGAGTGGGGGTGAGAGAGTAGTGTGTGCGTGTGTCTATACAACAGAAGTTTTTTGTGATGTCTACACTATGTATCTGAAATATTATTCAGTCCCCATGAGCAATCTGTGGTAAAAGGGCAAGGACGTATATTGGCAGCTAGACTCAAACTCTAAACATACTTTGTTTGCAACCTACTACCCTATTTTTCTACTGGTCTATTCTTAACCTCACATTTCTGAGGAATTATATAATTCTGTATGGCTACTAAAACCAGCAAAATTCTTACAGGCAGAATAAGTCTCACCAGCTGTAGTAAAGCACACAGTATCCCCACTATCCTCTGGTGTGTACATGTTACTTTTTGGATTACAGAAGACCCATTGTCAAGGTATTGTGATAACTTTTCAAACTCCTTCCCTTTTGCTACTCCAAAACAATTGTACTAATACAGATAAAGCAGAGGCTGACTGCTAAGCACACAGGTACAGTGCTCCACAGTCAGTGCCTTCCCATATGCACCAAAGATGAAGAGATTACGTTGCCAAGTGGCTTCTTTCTGCTTTAAACAGGATGAGTTTTCTGAGATGAAAGCTTCTCCTACAAAGACTGAAACAGAGAAGTCCAGGGACCGAGAATACTCAACTTTTTTTCAAGAGATTGCCAACAGTGACCCCTGAAATCTAACAGGAGAGCAAAAAATTATGGTCTTAAAGAAGCTGAAAAAGTTTAGGAAAGGAACGTGGACTGTAGTTTTCAAGCTCATGGCTGGTTATTATGCTTGTTTGGAAAAAAACGGTGAATAAGAAGCTATGACTTTACTGCATATGATAAAAGAAAAAGGGTATAACTTCTTCAAGAGTTCATTTCAAGATATGATTTGTCTAAAGGAAAAGATACTTGATATAATTCTCTCTAAACAGTTATTTTGCTGATGTCGTTAGACAGCTAGGTTTGCATCCTGGAAATTATGGGAGGTCATGCCAGATATGAGCAGGGGAATCAAGAAAAAGGGGATTAGAATGTCTCTTGTTTTAAGAGTAGAGATCCTCTATAAAATAGTGTGCAGAAGCATGGGTGGCAATAACATTTGTGTGCAACAGGGGAAGTTGGATTAACTAGTATTAGGATTTAGTATGCTTTTCTTAGGGGAAGGTTTGTTGCTTTAACTTCACACAAGAGTCAAAGTTCTACACTATTCAGTTTAATGAATATTTTTTCTTTCTTACAGAAAAGTTTCAAACTCAAACTGATAACACTCCTCTGGGGTGCTACTCACAAGAAGACATGTCATTGCAGTGTTCCCAAATAGTGTTGTATTTACCCTCATGAGTCTCCAAAAACACTGTGTATGTGTTAAAGCTCATGTTTTTAATATTTTTATACTGCAAATAGCTCAAGGAAAAAAACAAATAAATGAACATTTAGCAGAAGTAGTTTCACTAACTGACTCTAATAATCCATTGTTAGAGTAAACTGAGGTAATAATCATAGGTTCACCAGCTGCAATATGAAACAAATCATAGTTGCCTACTAGACAGATGGATAGAGTTTTCTGAACCTATATACCACAGTAATGGGGAAGGATTTGGCTCTAGCTCAGCTGAAATTTCCTCCAGGCTCCATCACCTGTACTAGCTAGAGCTCCATTGATGTAACGGAGATTCTAAATCATGTGTTGACACCTATGCTGTAAGCACCTAAATTTGAGTGCTTCAATTCATAGATATCTAGAGAGTATAAATATAATTTATATCCACCCATCATTAGGTAACTAGGTAGGCTAGTTGGAATAGCTGTAAAATCATCTGCATCTGAACTGGAACCACACACTCCCCTGGTAGTCAGTAAGAAGGAATAATCATTTGCACAGTGAGATTCATCTCCATCCACAGTAGATGCCTGAAATAAGTCAGATAAGTTACACCATAAAAGCTGTATTGTTTTGCACTGAAGATAACAGAAAACTAGTCCAGGTAAAGATACCTACATAAGCAGAGCAAATGACTCCTTCATTCATATGCAGTCAGAGACATTTAAAGATTGGAAAAGATAATGAAGTGGTTTTTAGAACTGTTGGTGAGGGTGATCTCCCACAGGAGGAGGATGCCACTGATACCCCTGACATCTGAACTTTAACTAGTAGGTGGTGGATATCTATCTGCCAGAGATGCTGACAAGAACAACATCATGAAGTACTTATAAGCTAAGCCAAGAAGATGAGAAATGTAATGTGATGGGGAAAGGAAACGCTAGAAGGATTCAAGGCAGTGATTCCATGAGCTTGGGAAATGGTTATTGTGGTTTATTTTCAACAGATACAAGGAGGAAACAACAGCAGCTGTCAGTGCCTGAAAGGGAAAAAAAATGCAGTTCTCCAGATAAAAGTTAAGGTGAGTTGTAAGTAGTGGAAATTGAGAGAAGGATACATCTTAGATATGCATTGCAGAGTTGGCAAAATAAAGATATGGCCTGTGAATTCACCCTTACTGACTGTAGGCTGCCCCTGTGGTTGTGGGAGTCCCAACCACAATAAATGGCAGATGTAACACTTCAGCTCCCCATCCCCCAGCATATTTAGATTCTGCTGGTTTAAAATGGATCTTCAGCAGTTAAAATGTCAATAGACTCTTATCAGAGGCATGTTATTAGCTGTAACTCATTTTCCTGTACAGTTAGAAAAAATGTATAAATCGGTTATACAGATTTATCAGTCTGTTAGACAGAAAGACAAACTCTGGTCATCTTAAGAGGTACTCCTCTTAGCACATTTTTCCCAGTTGAATGAAGACCAAAATGATTGATCACATCTTTGTTAAGGATTGCAGCAGGGGACACTGGGAAACTGTGGGAGTCACAGTTCATTGAAGTAAATCACATGTACTCTCTTGTGTTAGTGCAGAATGGCAGAGGGAACAGATGACCAGCGTGATCCAGTCTGTCTAATTTCATAGAACCAGTGAATCCTTGACTAAGGGGCCTACAGGGCTCTGATTGTGAAAAGGAAGGAACTAAAAGATCACAGTTTAAAAACCTTCAGTATAGAAAATATGCAAAGTTCTCAGTAGAGAAGAAAGATAAATAGAAATGTTATAATTTGTCATGGAGGCTACAATTCCCTCTCCTCACCCATCACAGAGAAATTAAATTCAAATGAAAGACTGCAGAGTTTTCAAAGATTTTGCAAAACTGGTGATACTGGTAAAATCAGCACCTAGTGTGGTGTTTTAAATAGTGCTTTTTATTCAAAGTCGATATTCTTTTGTGACAGTGCAGGATCAAGCTGACACAATAAGAATTCTATCGGAAATAAAATTAATGGCATCACCACTAAATTGTTTCTGAATTCAGTATATAAAATGTCTAGCAAGTGGGCAGCCAGAAGTGGAAGCATTACCTATTCCTTTTCAAAAAGGGGCAAAAATATATCCTTAGAAAGTTCAGTTCACTCTGGTGAGGGGGTGGAATGATTTTCACCCTTTTCTCATCAACTAGAATGCTTTTCACAGCCAAAAAAATCACAAGGTACAGTTAGATACAAGACTACTTCTGTAGGAAAATGTGTTCATGTTAAAAATGAATAGAAATTATAGCAACAGAATAAAACGAAACTTGCAAGCCCAGAGAAATAAAACAACTTGTTATTTATGATAAACAACAGGGGATTGTTGTAGGTCTGAAGCAATCAAAAGAATTTTGCACCACAAAGAAAATCTGAACAAAAATAATAATAATACTTAGAATTCAGACTTTTCATTTATTGAATTGTTTCTGTACAACAAGCTTTACAGAATAACACAATACATTCTAATGCTCTGGAATTATTAATGAAACAACCTAGTTGTAAAAGAATGTAGAGCTCTACAGAAGAGAGAGCTGTTATTTTGTTGGTTCACATGCTTCTTACTCACATATCCATTGTGTGTACTTTTCTGTCCTAAAAGTGTTCCTCACATTAGTTTTTAAGAGTGTAGGAGTGCATTTAATGATTAACTGGGAGAAATAACTGTTTGATAATACCTTACCATGTGTGGACATAAACTGGATCACAGTCTTTATTTTAGTGGTTTTCCATTTCCCCTTGTTATTATTTTTATGGTACACAGACTCATAGAAAATCTGACTTCTTCCATGGCTTTTCGTTTATGCCCTTGTTCACACTTGAAAGCTCTGCCAAACTCAATAGAATGACTATAGGTCTTTTTCAAGACCCAGATGTAAAATAAATCAGTGATCACTGTCAGATTACAAATTTTTCCTTTTAAAAAATCTGCAAATACTTATCCCAGTCTGTAAAATGAAATTCAGCATTCCAGTGGTGCACAAGTCAGGACACTATTTGGTCTTACGCACAGTAAGGAAAATACCATATTCCAGTCAATGTAATCCATACACTTGAAATGAAGAAAAACTTTTAAATTCAGGTGTATTTAGTACTTAGACCTTCTTGTATTCTTGCTATCTTTTAAGAACTTCACAGAAAGGTGGTCTGAAGGCTTTGTCAAGGAAGTGTTACCTCTTTTTTTATCCTCAGCTGCAGTACAAGCACAGAAGGAAGAAATATTTTCCTCCAAAATGTTTAGTCAAGTGCGTGCGCCCAAAGCCGAAGAATTTTTCTTCCTTCTTGAGGAAATTCAACGTAGCTTGTTAACCTTGGAATAACTGGAGAAAGAGAAATAATTACGCTGCTGTATAATTTCAAGTCTGTCAAAATACTTTCTGCCTCCATACTGATACTGATGGTCCCTTCTTAGCAACTACCTTCTCTACTAGAGTTTTCATCATCTTGCTCAATTATTAAGAAATAAACATATGAACACAGAAAATATACCTTAAAACTGCTTATATGCCTGCATGAGAAATGCATCCATGAGTTTAAATTATGAACACCTCTGGAGTGTGCAAAGTCTGTCTGAACTGACCTTTGAAGCTTTTGCATTGCAAAGAGCAAAGGGGATGAAATTTTTTGAACAGATAGCTTGTTCATCTAAGTATTTCAAAGGCTACTGGACTGCCAAAAAGAGCATTTTATCCACTGAGGTAGGCAAATATGTATATGGAAAGTTAATCACACAGTGTCGATGAAATAGGGAGAAATTCATGCAATAAGATTACACTTTATCTCGATTGTATTGAAATTAAATGGAAAGGTTTCTGTATGTGAAAAGAAGGTACACAATGATCCTAAAACAGTTTTAAAGTAGAAAGAGGCAGAAATTCCCTAGCTACAAAGCACAAGCCATTCACTTCTTGTCTAGAACAGGAAAGAAGAACCAAAAGCTGGATATGTCTGTAAGCGTCTTGTTCATACTTCATTGCATCTTCCTTTGAAGTTGTGGCTTTGATCACTGTCACAGGGCAGTGGACCAAATGGACTTCCAGTATGATACAACTGAACATTCCTGTGATCTTGACTGCCACAGGATTCCTCTATGCTAGAAGACATTCAGCACAGCGGATAAAATTGTGACCACTTCACGAAGGAACAGATATCCTAGATCATTCTCCTCTTTTTCCATTAACTCTTTTTCTCAGCTGTTGTTCTTCCTCTGTATTATTTTTGTTGTGAATAGTTCTTTATTTATCTTTACTGCCCAGGCATGCAGCCTCACAGAAAGGTTCATGATACTGCTGAGTACAGAATGATAGACAGTTGGTCAGAGAGGAGTGAGCAACACATAAACAAACACCTATAGCTCAGCCTGATTTCAGTCCCAGACCTGCAGCAGTACAGATCACCCTCAGTTTTTTTCTCCAGACTACCCTACTACAATATGTTACATAATGTGGTAATTGAAGGCTTTATTCAGAACACAGCAGTGCCAGGATTAAGATTCTCATGGATGAGCTTAGGACAAAGTTTTGTTATTCCTTCTCCAACATTACATTAACAGAAAATCAAGATCTGCTGAGCAGGATGAATGAGGTCCAATGACCTTTTGCTGAATAAAAAGTGCAGGGACCAAAGTTATGTTAGTGTTATCCTGTGAACTGTCTGATAATTTTACACTGTTCTGCTTTGTATTTGCCTGTACATATTCATATATGTACTTTTTATTTTTACTCTGAATCTTTCCTTAAATTGAAAAATGCCTTCCCCACTGGAATAAGTACTATCAGTGTATTTCATGCCAATGGTGGTGCCTTACACTTCATGACAGCTTTTCTTGGCCCAAAATCAGTTGATCTAAATTCTTCATTTAAGTTGATCTAAGTTCAGCAACGTTTGTTCAATTCTTGTCATTCCATCATGGAGATGTTGATCAGATCAATAGAAAACACTTTATAAAAGTAACCTTTTCCTCACTAGAAAACCACTAGGAAAGCAGTTTCCTTTTAGAAAGGGAAACATTTTTACTGAAAATGTTCATACTCCTATAATCTCAAATTAGTTTGCAGCCAAAATATTTGTTTCACAAAACAAAACAAAACAAAAACAAAAAAAAAAAAACAAAAAAAAAAAACCAAAAAAAAAAAGAAAACCACCCCAGCCCTACTTGCTGTTTAATTTCGTTTCTCTCTCTCTCTCTTTGCAAATGATTTATTGTTTGTTTGTCAAGGAAAGCACTAACAGTACATACATTTTTTTTTCACTCTTCTTTTTCCACTGATTTCTCAACCATACTCAATGAAACTCTAGCTTGTAAAGTCATAGCATGCCAAGCAAAGGAATCTGTTGGAAGAACTGTACAAACTGTACAATTGCCAAGACGGTTGAACACTCTTTTCTCACTTCTTGGACATGGATATTTGCATAACATTGTATATTTTCCATTATCAAATAGCAGGGTTTTTTAACTCCACTATTCCTGGATACAGTTCTGAAATCCAGCCAGAAAGATCCATTGTTTTAGTAACTACTACCTTGCACATTAAGTGATACAGGATGACCAGGTGTCAGGTAGTCTATGGTCCACTCTAGTAGCTCTCAGCGTCCTGGGTAAATTTCAGTTTTCCAATATTTATTTCACTGGCAAGTGCATCTAGCTGCCTGAAAGACTGCCTCTCACACTGCTAGATTTCTCTGCTGTAGAAACTAAATCTAGTGAAACACAACTTTCTGGGACCAGAGCCAGGTCACCCTCAGTTCAGTGGCCTTATCTTTGAATTTACAATTAAGGGCTCATGCATGTCTCCTTTCATGAGAGGCAAACCTCATTCTTCCAGTGATCCATCCCCTCAAATATCGAACTGGTGCTACCAGTAGACTGTATCTTTGCACACATGATGAGATTTTGCTGGCAAAAATTGCTGTAGAGTTTTATTCCTCCTTGACTGAATATCTGTCACTTCCAAACTGATGTTAATTGATGCCTCCTTGCTGTGGTGGTGGGAGTTTCAGAACAGATGTTAATACAGCAATGAGCATGTTAAGGAAATTTAAAATATAAAAAGACTAACTTGTGCTTACAGTCTATATATACTACTGGAGATTTATTGAAAAGCAAAATAAAGAATATACTTAGCTGCTGTGGGTGGGGTCTGAAATTAATACATTCTCTGCATTTTTCAAACTAAGTCTACATGAATAAACCTAATTCTCTTCCTCCTTAAGTAGTATTTTAAATGTGCCACATATCTTTTTCCTTCACCAGGTAAGCATCTGCAATAATAGGCCTTACTGATACATAATCTAGGACTAGCATCTAGCATGAGAGGCACAAGTCAGCTGAACTTAGAAAATATTGCTATTAATTAATTACACATTGTCATTAAATTACAGTTTGCTGTTTCTGAAAATGACTGCATCATCCATCAAAGTATACTGTAAGCTTTTTAAATAGATATATCATGTAGATATATTTTTTAAGATTATATGTAAATGCATTTCTTTTTATTTTGTATTCATACTTAATGTTAAGTGCATTATTTGAGATTCAAGATGGGATACATCTAAATATGAAGCTTTTATTCTGCCCTGTAAGTTATACAGTGTAGTTTAATATTAAGATTTTACTAGACAGTTACACAGTACTCAGTTTTAATATGGAATACTTCATCATGTTCATTATCGCCTATTTAGACTCATGTAAACTGACACTCCTGAAATAAGCAAGCTTTAAAATGTTAATATAAATGTTATGACTCTTTTAATTGCAATAGACATCTCATTAAGTAATTTAATACCAATGGGACCTCTTACCAATACACAAAAAAGCATACTTTGCCCAGCTTTTACATACAGCACAATATGACAGATAAAATTTTTTTCCACAGTGATGCTCATCAGTTTTCTCTTTGCTATCCATATCCTGAGTAAGAAAATCTTGGCAGCAAGCTGACTTGATAAGCTGGATTAGCTGGTTTAAACCAGAACACCTTTGGTAAGGCTGCACCTGTCTGCTCAGGATTAACTAGCAGGACCTCTCAGAAGCAGCACCAGAGAGAGAGCTACCTAGACCATGGCCATGGTGGAATTAGTTCTTCACCTAGGTGGAGAGAAAAGCATGCATGACATTTCCATTAGCCTGGAAGGCAGAAACATCTGGTTACTTGGTTCAGCTCATCAGCAGGAGAGCCTGTAGTTGATTAGACCTTCTCTCAGTAGTAGGCGTTACTACAGTCAGTGGGAATTACTAAACATGGTTTCAGGGGACTGACGTTAATTCGGCTTGCCAAAATAATATGCAATTTTTTAAGGAGTTTGTGTTAATTAGTTGTATAATTTGATGTGATGTGATTGGTTTTGCACAAAGAAAAGCAGAACAGGGTTTGCTATTAGAAGCTGCTGTAGGAAAATCAAGAGATGGCACTTAAACAGCTCACAGTGTGAATTTGCAGTGGTAAAAGGCCTTAGTTCATGATCTAATTATACAATGGGATTCCCTTTATCAAAAGCTAAAAGCCTTTTGATTCTTTTTTGTCTTCTTCTAAGATATTTTATTTTGATTACTGTACTTTTAATTCCTTGCACCTGCTATTTCACCACAGATTAAGTCACTTTGGAAATCCTATTTTGGCCTGTTTTGTGTAATATTCCACTTGTACAAGAAAAGAGATATGTAAAATGATAAAATTTGGCAATTTATAGTTTATATAATTCCTAACTGAATCTCTCTGCCTGCCTTCTATTGTCCATTCACTAACTCTTTCTCAACTATTATTGGCAATTTAGGCTTCTTTGCTACCTGTGGAATGGTAATCAGTGAAACACACTGATGTCAGAATTAGAGTTTCTGCCAGGATAACTGATAACCGTGTGGTCTGGGAAATTAGAAACATCCATGAGGTACTCAACATCCTCTCATTAGAAGCGTTTTCTGCCTGACGGCTGCTGAAACATTTTAGAACTGCACTGAAAAGCATCGGCTGAGGGCTCTGGCTGAATGAGAGGGTTGTTTAAGATTTTTCCTCAGGATTTGCTGAGTATGGGAGTAGTCAACTGAAGCAATTCTCAGAAATAGTTTACCCTTCCACATTTCTCTGTTCTTCTCACCTTTCTTGCCTATTTGGACAGCAGATTCTTTGGGCTGATGGCTATTTCTTCATAAGTGCTTGTAGAGTGCTCTGCACGCAGGGTTGCCAGGCCTGTCAGTGGCCTCCAGGCACAGTTCTCTTAGACATGCCAGTTAATTAACTCACAGCTCTCTCCCATTATCTGCCACCCCCACCTAATATTTTAAAATTTCATGTCACCCCCACTAGCAACAAAGAGGCAGGAGTTTATTTATCACTATTTCCACAGGGAAGGAAGTCTGAAACATACAGTATGCAGTATATACACTATCCAAATTTAGCTGCATACTTATTCATCCTCCAGCTGTTTGTCTTGTTAATGGCTACTGCTTCAGATCATCCTTGGAGTGAGATTGTCTCTCTCCATGAACTACCAAAATTTAGGCAGCATGGACCCACCTCAGGATATCCATTTCTATCCTTTTCAAGAAAACCCCATGCTTGAAAGCCTGTCTCTGCCGGGGATGGCTGAGAGAAACTTATTTGCATGTTGCTTGAGAGAGTCCTCTGTGGACTGGGGTTTCACACAAATCTGCTGGGCAACGGAGAACCTTCTCACACTTTGCTGAAAGTTTGTCTTAACCCTGTATGCTGATGTCCAGACTTCTCAGAGATGTTCATAAATCTCAGTTACCTGAAATCTCATACAGCTCCAGTTTCCTATGATACAAGGTTCTCTTATAAATGTTTCACAGAGCTCTCTTCAAATTTCTAAAAAGAGGTACAGCATAGTTTATGAGATGTTCTGTTCAATACCTAATCCCTGTGGAAAAGCCCTGTAGTTTAAGTATGACTTCATATAATAAAGCAAGTCCACCAAACACAAAAGAGTTCTAACAGACTCTTTGTACCATCAAGGCTTGGGAGATATGAGCTTACTGGTGGGAAGTGTTTAAAAGCCTGAAAAAGATTGGTGTCAAAGGAGGCATGCACAGTATATAGTGGAGTGGAGTTGGTATTACATATAAATAAGGGGCAAGTGTGCTAGTGCAAAAGGGTGCATTGAGCAGTTCTAGTAAGTGAAAAGTAGGGAGAAAGAAAAAGCCCAAACATTTCACTGGAACAGACCAGGACTGGGGATGCCTGGAGAGCTTCCAGGTAACTTCTATTAGGTGCAGCAAGAGTGCTGGCATCCATCAGGGTGACTGTCTGAGCAAAGCTGAGCTGTCTGTCATGGGATCACCAGAACCCTTTATGGATTATAGACTTAAAATGCTCATATGCTTGCTATTTGTTTTCTATTTGAATATCACTTATTACTGAAACCATGTTTGTTTACCTTGAGCAGTCACTAATTTGTAGTTACTCCTCAGCTTTTTTAAACACTACCTGCAGTACTGACTGGTGTTACCTGTTTCTGATATCACCTCAGTTATCTGCCTCTTTGACTGTCATTGCCTATCTTATGCCTAGATTTCAAGCTCATGGAGAGTGAATGTCTGCATTGCTGAATTCTATATATTCAAACTTTTTGTAGAATGAGTTTCTGTATTTTGTTCTGTATTTTCTACCCATCTATCACAGTGCTGTCCATAATGGGGACTACAAGGAAGTAAAGTAATGTGAAGTACAGTAATGTGAAGAAAGATTGATAGGAAAGAATTAATGCATCCAAAAAAAACTGCTAAAAAATAAGTGTTTCATTTTGTCCACTGTGGTCATTTCATATAAAAGGATATTGCAAGACCAATGTTTTAATCACTTCATGTAAGCCTCTCAGAAACAATAAAGTAAACAAACTTGGAAAATTCTTCATAAATATCAACTCCTGTGCTATATACGGGTAAATATGTCTTACATCAGAAAGATATGTCCATCAATCAATTGTCAATTCATTTACAAATACAAAATAAAAACTCTTTGAGGAAACATATTATTTTAGGCCAGTTGACTTTTACAGTCTTATAGTACAAATACAGATTTATTTCTATTGATGTAGAAAAGTTATATTTTCACTTATTTATAAAAGGTGGTAGCAATTGATGTAAAACCAAGGCAGCAGTACCATGCTAATAACCAGGACAAGTTAAGCCAGCCTAAGTAAATCTATATTAATTTTAAATTAATTATGAGAGTAGTTGATTGATCAACCAAATATGAAGAAATAATTTCAGATTTTGCTTAAATATAAAAGAAGAAATGGATATAGAGATAAATCATTCATTTCCTTTCTTAGCAAAACTGCCTTCTCTTTCTTTCCACCTCTCCTGTCCTCTTCACTTCCCCAAGTGATATTGGCAGGACTCAGGCCAGGAAATTTTCCTACTTTGTGATGCATTACAGAAGTAGCCTGAGAACAATTGCTGAAAGAATGGATTTTAAATCCATCAGTGGCATCAGTACCGAAGGAGATACATAAAAGAAAGCTGAGTCTTACCTAGAAAAGCCCTGCAAGGCTGAAATTTCTTGGACACCTGTATATACTGAGGCATCCCCATATGAGCTTCTAAACTCAACAATTTTTATTTGTGTCAGTGGCACTAAAAATTTGACTGATATATTCACACAAATTTTCCTGAAGGGCCTGAAAAGCTTGGAGGCTGTTGTACTATTATTTTTGTTCCTGTTGCTCAGATATATTTTCCCTGTGAAGCACATTACAGCTTGGCAGTGACCAGTCCTGTGAAAGGTAAATTAGTCAGAGGTACATAATCCAAAAGCCTCACAACAGAAGTTACAAGGAAATCTAGTCAAAGCAAATGTACTGTCACTATACAACAGTTGCTCTAAATAAGTAGATGCTTTCTCTTTATAACTGGTGATTTTAACATGATCTTTATCTTTCGAAACAGGACTGAATTCTTCATTCTTCATCTCACTTCCAGATGTGATGAATCTAATTTTTCAGTCAATATAGATTCAAAAGTCAGTTTGAATGGATATGATGTATCATTAATAAAAAGAAAAACACATTTAAAACTTCAAAACTACTCATTGTCAAACAAGCCATATACTAACATTTGAAAATGAGTTACCATTCACCCTGAGTTGAAAATTCCTTTACTAAGTTTTTAGCCACAGATTTTTTCCTGAAACCCCGTAATATTGCAGCACTTTACCTAAAATATTTCTGAAGTTTTGTTCAATCATTCACCGATGTTTGGATGTTGAAGCAAACTACAGAACAACATAATGTAATGACTTCTGACTTATGGACTTAACAATGTCACAGGTTAAGTGGTTTAATTGAGAATCTGGAAAATGTCAAAACAGAGCAACAGTAGTGGACAATACAATTAGACTGCATCACAAGGTGTTTGTGGAAGGGAGGGAAATGGTCCATTCAACCTTAACTTTCATATTCCTTACTTCTAAGTACTAATGCTGTCTCATCTAGGAGAGGCCAAACATAAAACTCATATGGAATTGTGCAGCAAGATCCTCAAATTGTACAATTATGTAATACACTTTAAAAGCCTTTTTAAATAAAGGTTTAAGAGTAATGAGGCAACAAGGCTTTGCTGTAAGACATTTCATTATGAAACTCAGTTACATAGCAAAACTATCGGTTTTCCCTTGTTGCCTTCCAAGAAAATGCTGTGACTTTCCAAAAGACATTATACTCAATTAATCCCTACTGCCATCGAGGCATGCTAGCTGTGTGCTTCTCCACCAGAAGCATTCTACATGCAACAAAGATGGCAGGCAAATTAGCATAGTTAACAACCAGCAGAGATTTTAGAATTAGACTGGGTATAATCCTAAACTCTATATTTGTCTCTAACCTTCCTTCTCGCTGGAGTAACCTCACAACTTTCCCTATATATGCTCCTGAGCATTTGTTTACATGCAGAATCAGATGATATTACTAACTTGCCTTATTCCTTAGTCTATTTTCTTCCCCTCAAGAGTCACTTGTTTTTTTCTCGTGACATTTGCAAAACTGACTGTGAAGGAAGGGTAATTAGTCCTCAATGGGCCTGTGCTCCTTGGTCTAAGTTACCAAGATGCCTAACTAAAAACTGGCTCTAGTATCTCCATGCTTTTTGTAGTCACTTCTGTCTTCTGACTGCAATATGGACATAAATTTCCCTCAAGAACACCCTGGTGGGGAAAGCCACCTTTTCATTATATGTTTAATATCCATTATAATGGAACCTGTCTTCTAGTTCAGGCCCTGAAGGCATTTCACAATGCAAATAATAGACAATACTGATGATAAAAAGAAAATTTTCATCACAAGGAACTTGATTTGTTGTCCAAATCCTGGGTAAAAGAGTCTATATCTGTATAAAGTTTTACAATTTTTGTTTTGTTTAAATAAATTACCATTTAACACTAATTCCATATTTCCCGATTTCCATGCAGATATATTTATGTCTCCATATTGCAATGAGTTTCTTTAGTTGTTGTTTGAAATGCATGTCTCAAATTCATGTACCATTCCAAATTTAAGCTTATGGAATCTTCACAGATACAATTGTATCTGGGTAACAGATTGTTTGTTAAATGGAAATGGAAATTATCTACGTGAAATATTTCTTGTGTTATCCTCACAACACAGTGCTTTGAGTCACATGCTGTTAGACACTTACTGTGACATGCAGCACTGTTTTCAAGATACCTACAGCTCCCAAAGGTGTCATCATGAGAATTAGAGGTCTCAGCAGTTTTTTCATAGGACAGGATCTAAAGCAATATATACACAATATTTTCTTGTTTGAACATTACCCCTAACAGCATATCCAGGTATATTGTCTTTTCTCTCACCACTCATATAGAGATGAGAAGAACATACAAGAGAAACAATCACTTGTGGTAGACTAGTTTTGAAGAACAGATTATTCAATCACTTTGACGTCTGCTCTAGGTAAGTAGTGTCAATTCTATAGTAACTGCACATGAGCAGGAATATGTTTTCTTTTGGGTTAATTTGCAAAAAATTTCCTACATGCCACAGAGATCCAAATTAATGGTATACATTTTTATTTTAGTATTGTCATTACTAATTTGGTTCAAGTCATTTTTCATATGCTATTATGCAGTACAGATAACTTATAGTAAAATATTCTTTAAGAAAAATCAATAGAAGAGAGTTTTATGGCAAAATAGTTGTCCATACACACATAAACAACAACATAGCAAGAATGTGGATTAGTATCTTTTTCCTAAGTTTATAGACAAATCTGTCCTAGCCAAATTAAATTTTAAGAATAATTTTATAAGATTTGTGTTGTAGCAGTTTTTACAGTAAATGATTCTGTATGAACTGATTCTCCATTCAGGAACAGTCAGAGATATTGCTTCCACAATTTTACACAGACTGTTTACTTGGAGTTTCCTAAAATTTTTTTACAGGTAGCTTAAGGTTTTGGAGGCTACAGCATTTGAACTGTTCTCTATTGTTTGTAACCCTGTACTCTTTTCTTTCTTAAGGATAAGGCAGAATGTGGTTCAGTCTGGGATGGATGTGGTGAGAAAGTACCATCAAAACAGGGAGATCAGATATTCAGATCAGATATATAAACCACTGCAAAAAACACTAATTTACCTACTGTCACCTTGTTGGAAAATTAAACCTGTCTTTCTTTCTACTTCATCAATATGTAGCATCTTCAAGGTGCTGATAACAGACAGCCTGGACTTTTTATATTAGAGACTTTAAAGTCTTTCATCACAAGAGGGAGAATGCTTCCTTCACCTTCTCTGAGCTTTCCAGCCTTCATCCTCACTATCCTCCCAAAGATAGTCTTGGTTTTTTTCTTCTACCTCTTCTCCTGTGAACTTGCCCATCTGTTTCCATTTACTACCAGATTCCTCTGTCCTACCCTCTCCATACAGCTGATGAATTGCACTGTACTCTCCTCCTGCTTCTTCCTCCCCCAGACTTTGCTCATGGCAGTTCTCTCCCTCCTCTTTCTGAGGACCTGTTTTCCTGAGCCAGTGGGTAGCTTGCCCTGGGGCGCTGTCCCTGAGGCTTGTGAAGCATTCTGCATCTGGCTAGGAAAAATTCCCAACCAACCTTGCAGCTTTGCCAACTCCCTGTCACTCCCTGCCACCCACAGGCTACTCGGTTGGAACCCCAGGACACAGAGGCTGCAGCGCTGCATGCCAATGTGGCCATGCCAGGGATGTTTCCAGAGATGATGTAACACTGACACTGCTTCTCTGGGAGGACATCCCACTTTGAGGCACACATCCACAGAAGTGCATGCCATGTTTCAAGCAGAACATCTCCTTAATGAGTGCACTGCTGCTTGCTCCCTCACCCATGTTTGTGTGTTGGCCGTTATCCAGGACTTGGTGCACACATGCTGCAAAACCAGCAAGGCTACACAGCAATAAAAATTCTAGCAACAGATAATGAATGGGAGACTTCAGAAATAAAGGAAGGAAACAAAATCGCAGCTGACATGATAAGTATTTCCAAAATAATAGTAGGGGTCAGTCAGGAATTTTCATCCTTGCTCTCCTGTCATTACATGAGGATAAGGAAATCCTGCCTGAAAGTAAAAGCTGATCTTTGGAAACTCATGAAAAAAAAAGAAATATTTCCCCTCACCACTCACAGTATATAATTAGCTCATGGCAATAATTGCCCTTGTGTGTCACTGAGGCCAAGTACATTGTAAGATAGTCAGTACAAAATACTTGTGGTTACCTATTTTGTAAGCTAATGGCAAGCTTCATGCTTTAGGTCAGTCTCTGTTAAAGACAAGGAGGAGACTTGATACACGGGCCCTTTCAGAGAGATTGAAAGTCAGACCACAGAGACTTATTGTCAGACCCTGTATGGTAATTGCTACTGCAAAGAAAGAAAGCAAGGAGGACATAGAAGGCTGGAGAATCAAGAGGAAACATGTAAGGAGTGAGGGAGAAGATCCATTATAATAAAATGAGAATAAAATTACAGTAAAGAAAAAGGTTGAGCTGATGTTTAGGTAAACTCTCTTTTACTTTTTTTTACTAATTTTCTGTTCATTTTTTCTGTAGTGCTCTACAGAGGTTTTATTAAAGACTATATATTTACCTTTGTTTTATAGAAACATGCATTTGAGAATCTTATTTGACTTGGAAGCTACCTTCAGTGTTTACCTAGATGATTATCAATATTCAGTAAGTCTGTCTTTGATCCTAGTTCCATTTGCAGTTATATTGATTTATTCCTACAATTAATTATTCCTAGAAAGGAATGTTCAACAACTAGCAATTTGTGAAGACCAGATACCATGTGCTGTTACATTTGACGAAATTACATATAATAAAGCCCACTACTTGTGCATCAGGTGTAAAAAAGGGAAATTATTTAATTTTTTATAAAACCTTATTGGAGAAATGTGACTCAAAGGTATTTAATTAATGGATAAAGTGGTAGAGATAATATAAGACTGATTGACTATTTTGGACATGAAGTTAAATATTTGCTGGGATTTGAACAACTTTTCTTTGATTTTGATCCACGTGTCTCTCAAGGTTCCATTACCTCTGCCAGTCCACCTCCAAGAAAGAAAGAACTGATTTAATCCAAAATACTAAGGCAAAGTTAATATTCTATGTATTACTGACCAATCTTAAACAGTAACTGGTGGTAGTTTTGCCTGAAAATCTGAACAAAGTGTCACAAAGTGGATCAGTGTCATTGCATAGTATGAATTTGAAGCAGAACTATTTTGATCCATGCTACTCCTTTAAAGTTACTCCTTTCCAATATTTTCTGGACTGCCCTTGGACCAAGGGAACTTGATGTCTTTCAAAAATTCCTCCTTTAAAAAAATGTAGGCTGGAAACAGAATTCCTCCCCTGGAATCAGAAGTATTGACTGTAACAACAGTATGTCCACTCATCAAAGTAGTGCTCTGGTTTTCAGCTTAACTGATAGCTCGTTGTTTTGAGTAGTTAGTACCAGTGAAACCTTAAAACATAGAAAACCTAGTCTGGGACAGAAATATTCCACGCACACATCCGTCTCATTGAGTTACTTTAAGTTTTGTCAGTGATAATGTAAGACAGTAATTGCAACATAAACAAGAGCAAATGTATCTTTATTTGGGTTACTCAGCTTTCTATCCTACTGTTTTCTCCTTCATATTAGCCCCTATTCTATGCCCCAGGGCTCCTTACCATCTCCTCATTAAGGCATGCACCTTCTTGTGGCTCCCTGTCAGCTTCCTGCACTGCAACAATTAACCCATTGTAGTACCAAGTGCATAATGGTTGCAGCATTTATTCAGACTCATAATGTGCTCGCATTGCATGCCAGGTTTTAAATTTAATTGTGAAGGAAACAAGAGACATGTTGAAACACATCAGACTTTTCCAAAAATGGATCATGCCATAAATAATCAGGTTTTTCGAAAGAAAGGAAATGCAATAGATCTTGGTACTCCGGTATCCGTAAATCATATTATCATCATTTCAGGGGGAAGGGTATTATTTAAACTGGAGAAAGAGGAGGTCAGTTGGAAGAACTGAGGGGAGCTGATTGGAGAAGAGGTGACTGCAGGTTGTACTGAAAATAGATCTACTGGGATAGACAGAGATCAGTAATCAGGTCCTACACATACTGGTTTTTTTATTAATCATTTTGTAGGGTCCTATTTCCATTAACACCTGCACTGCAGCAAAAAGAGTATATGCAAGTGAAATTTTCTGATTACACAAAGCTAGAAAAAAATACCAATAGTATCTTGTAGAGTAAGCAGAGAAAAGGGAAGCAAAAGAATGGGATGGGACAAGGTGAAATTTGACAGTGTAGCCTCAAGATAGTACACTTCAGAAAACAAATAATGAAGCAGAGGGTTTAGGCACACAGTTTGGGTGGGTAGCATTGCTTCAGCAGATGGCTGAAAGAAGAGGTAGAAGTTGGAAAAATTTTTGATCACTCTCCTTGCTAATAAAAGGTGATCATGAGCCTTAGATATGTTGTGCCTGTATTTAAAAAAAAAAAAAAAAAGTTTGACAAGGGAGAGTGGGAAGGAAAGTGGCGGGTTTTTTTCCTAATTTTCATTGGATTATATTTCTCTGACAGAGTACAGGCAGACAGTGCACAACTTGGGTCACCCATTTTATTGCATCCATATGCAACACAATTATTTCGAACTGGGACAAGCACCAAAAAAGTGCACTAGTAGGAGGAGGAAGGGCTATCTAATGTGGCAAAATAAAAGTGTCTTGTTCACACAGACAAAACAAAGGCTGAAAGGGAACATAACTGTTTTCTATAAATATACAAAGAGGGAGAAGAGCTATTTAAAGGATGATGTTGACATAAGAACAAATGGTTATAAAATGGCCATTAATAAACTCCAACAGGAAATTAGGAGGAAGCACCAGAATGATATCCTAGAGCACCCCTCCAACAGGAGCAGGGGAAGCAAGAAACTTCACTTGTTACAGCATGAAACTTGAGCACTTCATGAAACCAATTGTATGATGTGCAGTTGACAGCAAAAGCTCGGGTTTGAACTTGATGCAGGAGGTCTTTTAAATCCTATTTCCTATGTTTCCAGGGGAAACTGATTTAAATCTTCAGCAAGAGGCGTCTTAGATGCTGATAACAGAAATTAATACCTTACACTCCAGTAATAACCTTCCATCTAAAGACCACAAAAAACATTGGACACACATGGGAATAAAACATCTAAATATCCACCTGTTGTTTCTGTTGTTTTACAGCCAGGAAATTGTGATGCCCTGAGCAACTCCTTTGGATCACTTGGAAAAATCTGTAAAAATGAAGAATAGACCTCACAGATCTCCTAGTTTTAAGAATAAACCTGTAGTTTTGAAAATTGTCATCGTGTTTCCAAGGCTTTTTAATTCCAGAAAATGTATGAATTGTATACAATTGCTTGTACAAAGCAATAAGCCATATGCTGTTTAGCTTAAAATGTCAATGAGCAAGTCAGCAACAACAAGAAAATGAAGGTGTTTGTAAATGTTGCATTTAAAAAGCATTTAGAAAAATGAGAGTGGTCCTCCAAAGATATGCACATCTTCAAAATCAGAACAATGCAGTATTTCACAGCCATTAAATAACGTGTCACGTAGCTACAAATAAGAATCATATAGCTTGAAAAAATGTTGTTTTCCTCCTGGGGAGCTGGAACAGAACCAGTTCCATGTGTGTTAATCCCCACTCTGACTTCCACCGGGAAAGGTGCCAGGGGTGGCAAGGGATAGAGAGCAGTCGTTCCCTGGCTCTGCTTCCTGCCCTGAAACCCTCCCCTCCCAAACCTGCAAAACTCCAGCTGTACTTGCGGGCATTCAAACAGGAACACAGAAGAGACAGAACACACTGATTTGGCTCTTTTCTGAGGACTCAAAATCCTCTGTCTTATCCTTACTCTTTCACTTCTATCACATAGGAGTAAGTCCTTAAGTCCATCTGATTTCTTGCATTCTCTATGTCAATCACTAAATAATGAAGCGCTGTGTACAGAGATGCATTCAGAGGAAGAGCCCACTTACACAATTCCTACCTACCAATGTGCTCCTGCTTCTTTCACTGTCATGTCAGACGCCAGGTATGATCCCAAAACACAGCAGTAAGACCACTGCCTTCTGCTCCTTCAAATTCTTCCACTCTGCATCCTCTGCTAGGGCCTTTACAAACCCCAAGAAAAGGTGAGCCAGATGGGCTTCTATGTCTGTGTAGAGCCATACCCTAAAAGAACTGGCTGTGTCCAGAAAAATATATACTCTAAATCCAAGGAAGACACATGTGTAGCTGAGCACAAAATCTGGCAGCAGTGGCATGTAGACCCTGTTAATAGCAGGTGTTTGAAACAAGACCAAGTGTGTTCTCAGGGTAACTCAGCTCTCAGGATGAGGATTTAATAAATATTAATTTAATAAACTAGGGATGGGAAGTAGTGTTGTGCTGGGTGCAGGGATGAAAGGGAAAGGCACATACAGAGAATTTGTCAGGCATCTGAAAGCATCCTTTTCAAGAAAGTCAATTATTTTCTAGGTGATGCCTCTGCAATTGAGAAGATATGACCATGTAAAGGACCGATAGTTAGACTGCCCCCACCCTTCACATGCTGCTGGTTCTTCTGGGCCGTAATCTCTCCAGTGGGTAGAACACAGAGTCTTGTTTTCCCAAAGCTCAAAATAATGAGGCCATAATCCTTATAATAGCATACAAATAATAAAAAATAATAGGAACTCCTGTATGCAAAAAGTCCAGATTCTGCCCACAAAAATATATGCTCTGTTTAAGTCAAAGAAAATTGCATGTGTGTGGCTGAGCTCAGAAGATGGCAAGGAGCCCACTTGTAACTAAATCATGCATTTGAGGACAGAATAGATCCCATTGTCTCTCGAGAGCTTTTTAACTTTTCTTTGTTTTTCTCTAGGTCATGAATTACATAAACTGAAATACAGAATTTTTATCCAATTTTATTTCTTTTTAGATCAGTTACCATTTTAAAGACTGCTCAGAGGAAATAATGTGTTTCTACAATCTCCTCCTATAGACCTACCCAAAGAAAGTTTAATCTGCTCTGGATGATGCCTAGAGCAGTCTCTGATCAAGTTCTGCCATGATTCATTTAGTCTAAAACAAAGGATGAAGGGTTTCCTCCTTTGAGTTCTTCTACAACCTTTCCAAGGCCACACTTTTCCACCAGAAAAGTCGCCCATAGGGACTAGAAGATAGAGTGGAAATGTGTCTTTTCTGACTTTCCTCAGGGTACAATACAGTTTTACTGGTCTTCCCTTGGTTTCTGCCATTGCCCCTGGTTAAGGGCCTTCTAAAGAGCAAAGTCAAATATAAAAATTATATGGATTCCAAATACAGGATCTTTCAAGCAGTTTTTCTGCAGAGTTTTAGAACAGTGGTGCCAATTTCTTCCTGTCCCTCCCTTTTTACTTCCAGCATTTTCTACATGTTTTCCGAGAAGATCTTTGCAAAAACTCACAGAGAAGAAAAGTGACAAGAAGTTTTTTTCCCTACTTCACTGTATGATAGCCTAAAAAAATCTTTGGCCTAAAATCTCTTCTGGCTGCTGTTTCTGGAACACACTGAGATTACATCTCAAACCTTTTTAAAAAGATCTGTAAACATTT